>NC_088648.1:11335512-11350512 GCF_964019385.1 Sycon ciliatum | reverse complement strand
GTCTGTCCATCTGTCTCTCTGTTTGCTTGTCTTTGTCTCTCTGTTTGTCTCTCTGTCTGCCTACATGTATATCTGTATATCTGTCTGTCTGTCTGTCTGTCTGTCTGTCTGTCTGTCTACATGTATATCCGTGTGTGGCTGTATGGCTGTATTGCTGTATGTATGTCGTGTAGGACTACGGCGGAGCTATTGGTCTCGTGGAGAATTGTTTCTTCTACATTGTACCGCAGACGAGTATTAGCTTTGGTGGAAACACGGCTTGCAAGGGCCCAGCGGCGTATGTGAATCCCGGTGTTCAGCAAAGTATTGGTGTCATCGGCAATAGACACAGTGTTTGCTCCTTGCAACTAGCTGACACCCTCACCATTACGCCGCAACAAGTGGACAATGCTACATCCTTGGTACGGTAGAGTGTTGTACAGTACATAACATTAGAAACTGTTTTTGATATATTCCCACCGGCTGTGTAGCCGTTCTCTTCAGGCAGTAGTAAAATACCGAGAGATGACATGCCACTAATCCTGATTTTTGATGCTTGCCTCGTAAAACCATTTTTTGCCAAAGGAAGAGGATCTGTCGAAGAGCTAATTCCGTGAAAATGCCTATCCAGCAACATCACACATCTGATGGAACAGTTTTTGTATGGGTGTATGAGTGTACATTGTTTTGATGGAGATGAAAAAATGTAATTGTGCGTTGCTTCCTCCGTGGAAGCACACACTTTTGCTGCCGACTTGACTTGACACTCAACGGATGAAACTGTGTCGTGGTTTTTTGGTGTTTCTTGTTCAGGCAAAGATTTCGTTTGATGGCTCACATCCGAACACATGTCCACCGAACGGCAAAGAGATATGTGATCAGGTAGGGGGCAGGAGACTTCCATGCACAACGTCTGCATGCACCTCACTGCATGCACAACGTCTGCATGCACTTCTCTGCACCTGTAAACCTGGTGTGTGTGTGTTCATTTGACAGCAACTTGGCAGAGAGTCAAATCACGCTCTGTTCTGGTACTCTCTGGCTTCTGTGAATACTAAATACACGTGTACTTTTCAAGGTATTATTACTATTAATTAATAAAAACGTAATTATTGTATGTCACGTGAGGGTTGCCTGTACTACAGCCAATGAGCGCTCTTGCTCAGCGGTCTGTATTTCTCGGTATTGCCCGGCAAGTTATTGCCCGCTCAGTTACATGTACGCGCATGCAGACTGTCATTCTTGTACTTTGTGGTTCGTGATCAGATCAAGTAAGTTTCTACTGTTCGGAGTTTCAAATTTGAAACACAAAACAGCAACTAACTTGATCTGACTACAAACTACAAAGCACGAGAATGACAGACCACACACGCGCGCATGTAACTGAGCGGACAATAACTTACTTGTTCCAGCCACCTGAACCAGCCGCCTCAGCAGGTGAATGCAGCCTTGACATCGATATCGATGCATTGGTGAGCAGCCGACGAACTACTTGACGAACTTAACGCTTTCGAGACGAAGTCGTAGAGCCCATCCCAGTTTCAGTTCCTACACGCAGTGCTCAATCACAAACAACAACACCATCGATATCGTAAAGAAATAGAGAATTTCAAAACCACAAACGACGTTTACCACTTAACAAGTGTGTCGGGATACTGAGAAAGTCGGAAAGGTTTCTCTCCATTTTCTGGAATGTTTGAGTCAAGCATGCAATAAATGATTTACTGCGCCTCGTACTCACTCGTACGCGGGCAATACCGGCTTGATACATGACCTCACGGCTGACGCCGTTCGGACATGTATCAGCCGGTACTGCCCTTGTACTCGCTTGTCCTCGGGCTGTAAATCATACTTATCGAACAATTAAAAAACCGTCCTCGTGCAAAAAGGTGTGGGTGGCCAAGAGTGCTGGCGGAATTTTACCTTTTGATTTCCCATACACGTGTTTCCCATACACGTGTTTCTCCGTATACTGTAGGGTTCAGTACTGCCAGTCGCCGAAGAACTGTGGGGTCAGCCTCCTAGCCTAGACCAAAGTACTGGGGGTCAGCCTCCTAGCCTAGACCGAAGAACTGTGGGGTCAGCCTCCTAGCCTAGACCAAAGAACTGTGGGGTCAGCCTCCTAGCCTAGACCAAAGAACTGTGGGGTCAGCCTCCTAGCCTAGACCAAAGAACTGGGGGTCAGCCTCCTAGCCTAGACCAAAGAACTGTGGGGTCAGCCTCCTAGCCTAGACCAAAGAACTGTGGGGTCAGCCTCCTAGCCTAGACCGAAGAACTGTGGGGTCAGCCTCCTAGCCTAGACCAAAGAACTGTGGGGTCAGCCTCCTAGCCTAGACCAAAGAACTGAGGGGTCAGCCTCCTAGCCTAGACCAAAGAACTGTGGGGTCAGCCTCCTAGCCTAGACCAAAGAACTGGGGGTCAGCCTCCTAGCCTAGACCAAAGAACTGTGGGGTCAGCCTCCTAGCCTAGACCAAAGAACTGGGGGTCAGCCTCCTAGCCTAGACCAAAGAACTGGGGATCAGCCTCCTTGCAGTATCTGCGCTGCTGCTTTTGTTGCTACCTGCGCTTTGCAGTGGATTGGGTTGGGATGGGGCTGTGTCTGGCTTGTCAGTTGGTGGGCAGCCAGGCTGAGCTGACCCTGGTGCCGTCTTGTGAGTGTCGGATGTGTGGAAGGTCCACCTCCTGCAGTAAAGTGGCCTTGGCCAGAAGTTGGCAGCCAGCAGGATATGCAGGGAGCTGGCATCCACAAACGCTCTTGCAGACATGCAGCCGCTAGCATTGACATGCATGCTACAGGTGTGGAGCACTACTGGTGTGTCGGAGTTGACGGCCCTGCTACGCAAATCAACAAATTCGCGGAACCGGTCTTCAGTTGTCTCCCTGCTGAGGTTACCAACATACACGACAGCTCTCTTCGCTCTGTGGGGCTCATCTGCAATGAGTTTCCATGCATCGTCGGAGATGGGCTGCAACACCTTTGTGCTCTTGTTGCGCTTTCGTCTCCGTGGCTGCTGAAAACCGTCATCCACGTCACTTTCACTCACGCTATCCACATTGTGGCCAGGACTGGCTGCTGGGGTCAGTACGGGTACGGTCACGGTTCCCAGTACGTCCTGGCTGGCATGGCTGAGGAGCTTTCGCCGTGGCAATGGCGGATTCTTTGAGAGAAGCTACCTCCTCCTTCAGCTCAGATACTTGTCTGGATAGCTCATCGAACCTATTGTTCAGGCGATCCTCGCGATCGGCGGCCTCGGAGACGAGTGTGGCCAGACTTTTTAGCACTGCTGATACATCCGACTCGATACTAGGCAGGGAGCCCAACATTTTCGTCTGAGATTCAGTCAAGGCTGATACACGAGAGTTAGTTCTCGTGGTAGCTCCGGGCATGGCAAGTTTCCCACACTACTCTACTTCTAATACTATTCCTAATCACTGATCTAGTCTACTTCCAGTCCGGCCTGATGCCGGCTGGGCTGCAAAAAAAGGGAAGCCCGAAAAACGCGTGCCTCACTTTTCGTGTGTGTGTGTGTTCGTGTGTGTGTGTGTTCGTGTGTGTGTGTGTGTTCGTGTGTGTGTTCGTGTGTGTTTATGTGTGTGTGGGGGGGGGGGGGGGAACTGCAGTTGGATCCCGGGATGGATACCCTGATGCCGTCAATCCTTTTTCTGCACCTTGTTCTCACCTACTTACTGAGGTGTCGTGAGCCCATAAGTGTGATCATTTCCAAGTCCATCCAGAGTTTGGGAATTTCAGGGGGCATCGGCCGTTGGGCGGTTCAATATCCAATTGAGTCCTCTTTCCAAGATTCCTTTTGTACCTCTCTCCCCTCTCCTGGGGAGACCCACATGACCAGTTTCGGGCATTGAGCAAGTACAGTACAGCATGTGTGTAGATATGTGTGTGTGTGTAGATGTGTGTGTGTGTGTGTGTGTGTGCGTGCGTGCGTGCGTGCGTGCGTGCGTGCGTGCGTGCGTGCGTGTGTGCGTGTGTGTGTGTGTGTGTAGATATGTGTGTAGATATGTGTGTGTGTGTGTAGATATGTGTGTAGATATGTGTGTGTGTGTAGATATGTGTGTGTGTGTGTGTGTGTGTGTGTGTGTGTGTGTGTGTGTGTGTGTGTGTGTGTGTGTGTGTGTGTGTGTGTGTGTGTGTGTGTGTGTGTGTGTGTGTGTGTGTGTGTGTAGATATGTGTAGTGATTGTGTACTGTGTACTATGTTCATCACAGGAAGTATGCAATGAAGATGTGTACATCACAACCCTCAGTGACTGTGTACAGACATACCATGCCATGACGTTTGGGGAAATTCCTTTCAATGACCTACCAAAAATGTAAGTGTTGTTGTTGTTGTTTTTGTGGTCGTCGTCGTTGTGTCGTCATTGTCATCGCCACCGTCGACATCATCGTCCCGGTCATAGTTGATTTGTTGTTGTTCTCACTGTGCCATTTTTGTTGTGGTTTGTGCTCTGCTACTGTGATTATTTCAGAGACCAGTTGTTCGTTCGCTTGCTCAGTTTCAACAAGAACAACACGTTGAGGCTAACAACTGATGCATCTGCGCTACGACTGGTGAGTACACTGGCTACTACGCCTAATTCTAGCCGGTCATGCGTTTGTGTCTTTTCCATATCTGCCTACAGTCGACTCCTGATATAACGAACACCGTTGTGCAGGAGAATTAGTTCTTTACAGGCGAAGTTCGTTGTAACAGAAATGCGCTTACACTGTGGGCTCAAACTGGGGGGACATGGGCAACGGTTCGCTATAATTATCATGAAATTCGCTATATGGGAGTTCGTTATAAGTGGAGTCGACTGTATTTGAGTGTGATTGCTTTGGTGTTGGATCTTTGGCCACTGTCTTGCCTTTCATGCTGCTTACATACTGGTTACACTTTCAGGTCTGGCAGTGTACTTGCCCAGATCATCCTTGTTATGAGCTGTCCACAGGCAGACAGCTAAGTTTGATAACATTTCTGTGAGCTGTCCACAAGGAAACAGCTGAGTTTGATAACATTGCTATTAGCTGTCCACAGGCTGCAAGCTGAGTTTGGTCAGTAGAATGGAACTACTGGTGCAATCAGTTACCATCAGTGGTGCGTTTGTGTGCCTGTCTGCCTGCATGCGTACATGTGTGTGTGTGTGTAAAAAAAATGAAAAAATGAAAAAAATGAAAAATAGGGATTCACTGGCCAGAAAAAGCCACTTCAATCAGCTGTGTGGTGGATACCAGGCTAAAATTAATGGCGGTCAATTCATCAGCCTTGCAAGCTGTTGAATGGTGTAATCCCAGCAGAAGTTGCTATGTCTAACATAGCTGTTCGCTATCATCGCTTCTGCGATGGGCAGGTCTGAGGTCTGAGGTGTTTGCGTGCGTACGTGTGTCTGTATTTGCATGCGTTATAATTATGTTGTGTGCAGAATCGCAGTAGACCGCTAGTTGGTTATCCTGGCAAGAACATCAAGCTGCGCGGCTTGGAAGTGAAAGACCAAGCCAATGCACGTACTGTGGCCTCCGTATATATCACTGTACTCAACAAAACGGTAAGCAGCAACGACTGATTCTGAGTTTCTGATGGCTAATAGCTATTGGACTACTGACTATTGGCTATTGGCTATTGGCTACGGGCTATTGGGTACTAGTATTGGGTACAGGCTATTGGGTACTAGTATTGGGTACGGGCTATTGGGTACAGGCTATTGGGTACGGGCTATTGGGTACAGGCTATTGGGTACTAGTATTGGGTACGGGCTATTGGGTAGAGGAGACGGCTTCAAATACTGTAAAAGCAGAAATTTTCGGTGGTGTAATATTTTCGGTATTCTCCAAAATCGGCGGTTCGGCGGAGGGAAATTTTCGGTAAACCCGCGTTCCAGGTAAGTGCACTAGTACTATACCGGCATTTTCGGTGCGTTTTATTTTCGGTAAAAATTTCGGCACCGAAGTTACCGAAAATAAAACACCACCGAAAATTTCTGCTTTTACAGTAGGACCGGTTTGACAGCAAAGTTGTGTAGACCCAAACTCGTCATCAGCGTGGACTGTTCACTCGAAATATGTTTGTGGAAGGAAGCTGGCATGTTGAAGTTTGCTCTGAGGGCAGAGTCGATCAAACTGAGCCACTCCTTTGTGTTGGCCCGTTGCCTCCAAGTTGCCCGATTTTTTGTTTCAAATTTTGGTGTGACAAAGGTGGCTCCAAACAGGAACAGTTTTGGAGTCCAGGTCAAGTTCACACTGAGTTCTGAAATTAGGTAATTGATATCGCCCCACAACGGCCAGTACAGAGAAACAATAAGCCTTGTGTGTGCTTCCATTAGTTTTCATTGGTATACGGTGCTGTTTTGTTTTCTCTGTTTCTTCTTCGTTCGTGATTTATCATCTGTGTATGCTGGTTCTTTTTCCAGTTTCTCTTTTGTTCACCTCCCATTCGCTTCTCATTCTACCTAAGTGTACCCTTCCCCTAGTCCTCTCCTCTCATGTCCTCCCTTTGACCCTGTAAATGCTCTTGTGTTTTCAATTTCATGTAGTCTGTCCGCCGTTCCATTTCTCCTTCGTTGAATTTTTTGTTTTTTTGTTTTTTTGTTTGTTATCGTTTAGCTTCCTTTTTGCTTGTAGGAATACTGTTCTTGTTTTGTTTCCCCACAATTTGTTTCTCTCTGTATGTTTTCGTCATGAGGCGTTGGCATAATCAGTTTGGCACATGCGAACCTGGGCAACCTCCATCCAATGGGGGCCTCAGCAACGCGCCCGTGCATATAATAATAATAATAATACGGTGCTTTATTGGCGAGAGGCAAGCCTCTGTCTACCTGCGACAAGAAGTTGATTTTTCGAAAGATGTTGAGCAGTGCGAAGCAACACGTCAAAAACTCACCTGCTTGGTATGGCGCTTCTGGTCATCACAGAGCCATGAACTTTTGGCTCGGAGTAAACACACATCGTAGTCTCACTTTGACGTCTATTTTCTGATCAAAATACCAAGAGAGAAAGTGAATATTGAGCCCGGTCCTGTTTTCGACCTGTGTCCTATTTGAAACAGTCTGCTCTACTGGCTATTGACGATTGGGTGGTGGCTATTGGCTAGTGGGTACAGTCAGACCTCGCTTAACCGCACACATCCGTTTTCCACAAAATATCCGGATAGGCGCGGGAACCGGATAATCGAACACCAGTTATGTTGGATGCATCATGTATGCTGTAAATCTGTAACCAGCTATTTTCTTCTGGATGGTGAGGGATCCGGATAAAAGAGGACCGGATAAAAGAGGACCGGATAAGCCAGGTCTGACTGTATTAGCTTTTGGCTAGGGTGGTGGCTATTGGGTGTTGGCTAGTGGCTGGTGGCTGGTGGCTGGTGGGTAGTGGCTGATGGCTCGTGGCTGGTGGCTAGTGGCTAGTGGATAGGGGGTGGTGGCTGTTAGGTGGTGGCTGGTGGTTGGTGGGTAGTGGCTGATGGCTCGTGGCTGGTGGCTAGTGGCTAGTGGATAGGGGGTGGTGGCTGTTAGGTGGTGGCTGGTGGTTGGTGGGTAGTGGCTGATGGCTCGTGGCTGGTGGCTAGTGGCTAGTGGATAGGGGGTGGTGGCTGTTAGGTGGTGGCTGGTGGTTGGTGGGTAGTGGCTGATGGCTCGTGGCTGGTGGCTAGTGGCTAGTGGATAGGGGGTGGTGGCTGTTAGGTGGTGGCTGGTGGTTGGTGGGTAGTGGCTGATGGCTCGTGGCTGGTGGCTAGTGGCTAGTGGATAGGGGGTGGTGGCTGTTAGGTGGTGGCTGGTGGTTGGTGGGTAGTCGCTGATGGCTCGTGGCTGGTGGCTAGTGGCTAGTGGATAGGGGGTGGTGGCTGTTAGGTGGTGGCTGGTGGTTGGTGGGTAGTGGCTGATGGCTCGTGGCTGGTGGCTAGTGGCTAGTGGATAGGGGGTGGTGGCTGTTAGGTGGTGGCTGGTGGTTGGTGGGTAGTCGCTGATGGCTCGTGGCTGGTGGCTAGTGGCTAGTGGATAGGGGGTGGTGGCTGTTAGGTGGTGGCTGGTGGTTGGTGGGTAGTGGCTGATGGCTCGTGGCTGGTGGCTAGTGGCTAGTGGATAGGGGGTGGTGGCTGTTAGGTGGTGGCTGGTGGTTGGTGCAGGCAGGCACAGTGGTCAGGTCTAAGACCATGATTGAGAAATGAGAGGTACCAGGTTCAAGTCCTGATTGGAAGCGGAAGGATTTTTCCAACCGTGCTGCAACCTACAGTTAATTGGGAACTCGTGGCCTGGCATGAGTAAAACATGGATGTAGCAAATGGAATTTAGGCCTTTGGCCTCTGGTTGGTGGATCTGATCTATCCTCCCCCACTGTCTAGGAGCCGCATCTGACGCCTGATCATGGGGTGGTGGCGTCCCACGGAATCGGAAAGGTGGTTCTTGACCAGGGAGTTGTACGACTCCTTGTTCTTGACCTGCCCAGTACGCGAACCCGTCGATTTTTTTTTTTTTTGGTGGTTGATGGGTAGTGGCTGATGGCTGGTGGCTGGTGGCTAGTGGATAGGGGGTGGTGGCTATTAGGTGGTGGTTGTGGCTGGTGGGTAGTCGCTGATGGCTGGTGGCTAGTGGCTAGTGGATAGGGGGTGGTGGCTATTAGGTGGTGGCTGGTGGTTGGTGGGTAGTGGCTGATGGCTCGTTGCTGGTGGCTAGTGGCGAGTGGATAGGGGGTGGTGGCTATTAGGTGGTGGCTGGTGGCTGGTGGGTAGTGGCTGATGGCTCGTGGCTGGAGGCTAGTGGATAGGGGGTGGTGGCTATTAGGTGGTGGCTGGTGGGTAGTGGCTGATGGCTCGTGGCTGGTGGCTAGTGGATAGGGGGTGGTGGTTGGTGGGTAGTGGCTGATGGCCAGTGGCTAGTGGATGGTGGATGGTGGATGGTGGATGGTGGATGGTGGATGGTGGATGGTGGCTGGTGGCTAGTTTGCAGTGGGGAGGGAGTAGTAGGATCTGGACATATGTCGGCCTGGAAAGACGGGTTTGAATGGATGAAGGCATACGCACACATGTACGTTCTTGCCTGTACAGTTGTACAGTTGTACAGTTGTGGCATGTGAAATCCTGCAGTTGTTGCAGGGGACTACACTACTTACATACAATGTGTGTTAGGCGGTGTTTACATGAGGCGTTTCAACCCGGGTCGAGTTCGACCCGGGTCAGTTTTCAACCCGCCATGTGCATAAAATGAATGGCGCGTTTACATGACGCATTGCGCTTGACCCGGGTTGAAATTTCGCCCCGGGTTGATTTCAACCCTCCCCCCAAGGGGAGGGTTGAAATCAACCCGGGTCAAGAAAATCGTACAAACGTACTTCTGTGCGTATCTCGCGCCAGGTTTGAACGGCACTGCAGAAGTGCAGATGCAAATTTCGCGCGAACGGATTCACGTGACCATACAGGACTGTAGAAGTGGACTTTTGGCGGCATATCAGTATTTGACCCGGGTCAACTGACTTCATGTAAACGCTCACCTCTTTTGTCTATCGTACAGACTTTCAACCCGGGCTGAACTCGACCCGGGTTGAAATTTCTCATGTAAACACAGCCTTACACTCCCAAGCTTGGCTTGGTTGAGTACTCTTTCTATTTAGTGTTCAAGATATCTGCCATTGTGCAAAGCGCGCTGTTTCTTGCACTTAGAGCACTCTGACTTGATGCTTTGAGCCGGTTCAAAAAGCCGGTTCAAAAAGCCGGTTCAAAAAGCCGGTTCAAAAAGCCGGTTCAAAAAGCCGGTTCAAAAAGCCGGTTCAAAAAGCCGGTTCAAAAAGCCGGTTCAAAAAGCCGGTTCAAAAAGCCGGTTCAAAAAGCCGGTTCAAAAAGCCGGTTTGTTGTTCACTAGACTAGATTGGGATCGGATTGGCCAGTCACCGACTGAGCTCCGCTGACGAGATTTTAATCAAGGTTGAAACAGCCAATTGTCCGGAGATTGTGTAATGTATGTGCTACATAGTACATACTACTTGTATCAGTCTATGTTATAGTTCAGTAGGTATCCTGGCACTTGTATCAGTCTAAGTTACACTTCAGTAGGTATCCTGGTACTTGTATCAGTCTATGTTATAGGTATCCTGGTACTTGTACGATAATTACACAATGTGTAGCACTCAAGCTGCACCTGAAATTTTCAACCGTGCTCCCGAATATGAATGGGTGTTGAATGTTCATACTCTCCCGAATATGAATGGGTGTTGGATGTTTAAAATACTCCTTTAAAACCTACGTTGTGGCCTATCGGCCTGTTTGGGATGTATAGGGCTGATTGTGACCCATCGGCCTATTTGGGATGCACCGGGCTTTGTTCTACACGTTCTGGTCAGCACGTTGCTTAGTTGTTGAAATAATTTGTGGTGCTGTCCTCTGTGGCAAGTGTTGGATTCCACTTTCCACAGCTGTATACTGACACTGTGGCAAGTGTTGGATTCCACTTTCCACAGCTGCATACTGACACTGTGGCAAGTGTTGGATTCCACTTTCCACAGCTGTATACTGTAAATATACAAAATTTCGGCGCTGCAAAATTTCGGCACTTCACGATTTTTGACATTTCGGCGGCGGCGATTTATTTTCGGCGTGGGGTAGAGGGCATGGTATACAGATAGTGCGACAGATGCTGTGAAAAATTTCATCGGCGTTTTAATTTAGGCGTTTTGGGTCGGTGCCGAATATAGCCGAAATAAATAGCTGCCGAAAATTTGTATATTTACAGTACTGACACTGTGACAAGTGTTGGATTCCACTTTCCACAGCTGTATACTGACACTATGGAAAAGCAGTGGTGGGAATTTTACTCTCCACACCTGTAGTTCTCTGCCACTGTTGCTTGTGGCTGGGTAAGATGCTCAGCTTTGTCTTCTTATGGATCCTTCTTGTTCTTACCTACATGTACTTGCCAACTCTTTAATACATGACCTATACTATTGCTCTTGTCTTTTTGTCCCTGTGCATTGCTATAGCTACGTCAGTACATTACTATCACACCCGAGTTGGTATTGGTGCAGAAAGCCGGTGCTGAATCACCCACAATACGTATCGAGATCGACAAGACTTACTACAACAGCAACCTGCTGCAAGCGCAAGATTACATCACTGTTATGCTGCGCTTTACCTTGGTGCATAGCAGTTTTACTGTGAGTTTAACTTGGTACATAGCAGTTTTACTGTGAGTTTAACTTGGTGCATAGCAGTTTTACTGTGAGTTTAACTTGGTGCATAGCAGTTTTACTGTGAGTTTAACTTGGTACATAGCAGTTTTACTGTGAGTTTAACTTGGTGCATAGCAGTTTTACTGTGAGTTTAACTTGGTACATAGCAGTTTTACTGTGAGTTTAACTTGGTGCATAGCAGTTTTACTGTGAGTTTAACTTGGTGCATAGCAGTTTTACTGTGAGTTTACCTTGGTACATAGCAGTTTTACTGTGAGTTTAACTTGGTACATAGCAGTTTTACTGTGAGTTTAACTTGGTGCATAGCAGTTTTACTGTGAGTTTAACTTGGTGCATAGCAGTTTTACTGTGAGTTTAACTTCAGGGCTCACAGTCGGTATGCAGGATCGACAAAAGCGTCGTGCGAGGGCGGGTTTGGTGCACGTGACCCCACGAGAGCACAGATCGTGTACATCCTGTAGTTCCTACGCATCCCAACAGAACAAAGAAGAGAAAGATCCTTGGCTTGAGTAGCCTGTTCTTGTCTTGTAGAGCCGATGTTCGCGATATTTTGGTCGGACCTGTCCTTTCCTCGCTTCTCTTGGCATGCAGTGTCAAACCATTCTCGTTTCCGTTCGTCTCGATCTTGTGCTTTTACGATCGTGCATACTCCAGTGGAAATAGTTTGCTTTATTATTTTCACTGGGAATTGCACTGCAACACTGAACAGTTACTGCCAGCCCTCGGCAACGACTTGCCTTTCACTGTGCCTTGTAGAATTGGTCCACCGAAGGAGAAGGTGAAAGGCAACCTGTGCTAGTCCCAGGAAATTCATGTCATGTAGCCGCTGTTCGACCAAATGCTGATGCTACAATGAGCGATCGCGATGTTCCACAGGTAAGAAGACAAACAAACGAGTCAGAGCTCGCCAGGCAGGTAACGCCGAGAACATACCACACGGAGCTGCTGATCGGATGGAGGCGAACGGGACCAGCAAATCCGCCAGGCGTTAGTTGAGGGCCACTAAAGGCCAGGTTTCCAGAGGTACCAGTTCCTCCATGATGGCGAAATGCGCTGCCACAAGAACTCCAGCGAGAACGAAAGCACAGCAACCAACTCCGCGTGCGAACTGAGGAGAGAACATTGAAAAATCTGTGCGCAATGATTTTCTGTTGGACGGCGCGCGTTGCTGTTCCGCTGCATGCATGCGTTTTTCTTGTTGTTTGATCTGGTGCTGCTTTTGCACTTTTGGCGTTCTGCGCGCTGAGTGGCACTCACTCAAAAATGTCCACTACATCTCATTCTTGGCGGATTTTGATCATCTATGGCTTATTTTTTTCAGCGTGGAATTCTGCAGGCATTTACCGATCACTTTTCCGATTGATGTGCCGAAATCGAAGCCAAAACGACCAGACTTTGGCTAATCCGTGCCGGAAAACTGGAGGGAAAATGGTGGAACGCTGCGGTAGATCACTGAGTTTGGGGGTTTTGAATCAGCACAGCGAATCCCAGCTTCGTGGACATCAGGGCCGATGTAGTGGACTAGATCAAAGATTTGAGAATAGAGGAGAATAGAGGCCTGTGATTGGTCAGTTGTCATCACGTGACATCCGCGCAAAGCCGTGCGCGACTCCACGCAAAGCCGTGCGCGACTCCACGCTTTTGTATTGGACTGTGAGCCCTGAACTTGGTGCATAGCAGTTTTACTGTGAGTTTAACTTGGTGCATAGCAGTTTTACTGTGAGTTTAACTTGGTGCATAGCAGTTTTACTGTGAGTTTAACTTGGTGCATAGCAGTTTTACTGTGAGTTTAACTTGGTGCATAGCAGTTTTACTGTGAGTTTAACTTGGTGCATAGCAGTTTTACTGTGAGTTTAACTTGGTACATAGCAGTTTTACTGTGAGTTTAACTTGGTACATAGCAGTTTTACTGTGAGTTTAACTTGGTACATAGCAGTTTTACTGTGAGTTTAACTTGGTACATAGCAGTTTTACTGTGAGTTTAACTTGGTACATAGCAGTTTTACTGTAAGTTTAACTTGGTACATAGCAGTTTTACTGTGAGTTTAACTTGGTACATAGCAGTTTTACTGTGAGTTTAACTTGGTACATAGCAGTTTTACTGTGAGTTTAACTTGGTACATAGCAGTTTTACTGTGAGTTTAACTTGGTACATAGCAGTTTTACTGTGAGTTTAACTTGGTACATAGCAGTTTTACTGTGAGTTTAACTTGGTACATAGCAGTTTTACTGTGAGTTTAACTTGGTACATAGCAGTTTTACTGTGAGTTTAACTTGGTACATAGCAGTTTCACTGTGAGTTTAACTTGGTGCATAGCAGTTTCACTGTGAGTTTAACTTGGTGCATAGCAGTTTCACTGTGAGTTTAACTTGGTGAATAGCAGTTTCACTGTGAGTTTACTGTGAGTTTACCTTGGCCCATAGCAGTTTTACTGTAGGGCTGGGTTTACATGAGAAGTTTCAACCCGTCATGGACATAACTTGACTGGAGCGCTCACATGATGCATTGCGCTCGGTCCTGGTTTATATCAAGAAAACGTACTACCGGTCTACCGTACTTCGGTGCGTATTCCGCGCCGCAATTGCGCATCATTTCACGGCACTGCACGGCATTGCACGGCATTGCACATGCAAAATTACCGTCATGTGACGTTAGTCAGGGGACCACACAGAGCACACCAAATGGACTTTTGGATTTTGTAATTATATTCTATTCTCCTCTGGTTAACCCTCCTCATTTTAATAGCTTCCGCTTTTCTTTGCACCAAAGCAGCAACTTCCCGGTGCTTCCTGGATTAAGACTCTGGTCTCGTCCATCCTCATACCGTCAATCCTTTCCTGCACCTTGTCCTCACCACATATACCCACTTGCTACAGTCAGCCCTTTCTGCACCTTGTCCTCACTCGCTTGCTACAGTCAGCCCTTTCTGCACCTTGTCCTCACTCGCTTGCTACAGTCAGCCCTTTCTGCACCTTGTCCTCACTCGCTTGCTACAGTCAGCCCTTTCTGCACCTTGTCCTCACCTGCTTGCTACAGTCAGCCCTTTCTGCACCTTGTCCTCACTCGCTTGCTACAGTCAGCCCTTTCTGCACCTTGTCCTCACCCGCTTGCTACAGTCAGCCCTTTCTGCACCTTGTCCTCACCTGCTTGCTACAGTCAGCCCTTTCTGCAGCCTGTCCTCACCCGCTTAATGCACTCAGCCCATAAATGGGATCGTGTTTTTCAGGTCCAGCCGTCGGTTTGGGAGTTCGGGGTTTGTTGGCCGTTGGGCTGTTGGTGGGCAATTCTATAACCCTTTTTAAGTAATCTTTCCAAGACTTCTTCTGAATCTCTCTTTCCTCTCCCTATCCTGTCCCTATCGGAGACCTACTTGGTTAGTTTAAAAAAAGTGAAATGTGTGTGTGCGTGTGTGTGTGTGTGTGTGTGTGTGTGTGTGTGTGTGTGTGTGTGTGTGTGTGTGTGTGTGTGTGTGTGTGTGTGTGTGTGTGTGTGTGTGTGTGTGTGTGTGTGTGTGTGTGTGTGTGTGTGTGTGTGTGTGTGTGTGTGTGTGTGTGTGTGTGTGTGTGTGTGTGTGTGTGTGTGTGTGTGTGTGTGTGTGTGTGTGTGTGTGTGTGTGTGTGTGTGTGTGTGTGTGTGTGTGTGTGTGTGTGTGTGTGTGTGTGTGTGTGTGTGTGTGTGTGTGTGTGTGTGTGTGTGTGTGTGTGTGTGTGTGTGTGTGTGTGTGTGTGTGTGTGTGTGTGTGTGTGTGTGCGCGCGTGCATGCGTGTGTGTGTGTGTGTGTGATATGTGTGTGTCATAACTGTGCTGCGTTGGCAGGTTTACAACAGCAGTACATTACAGCTGCGGCGATGTCC
>NC_088648.1:11310512-11333012 GCF_964019385.1 Sycon ciliatum | reverse complement strand
CAGTATATAGAGGACTTTCCAATGAGTCATACCGTGCGGCCTATGAGGATTCGGGCCAAAGATCATCGAGTTCACCACCGATCACCGGACTTGAAACGGAGCTTGGGTGGCAAAAAAAGAAGACTGCACTGGAAGGAAACAGTGTTTTTCGAAAGCAGTGCCATTTTGCATACTGTAGTTTGAGAATACCAAAGGGCTGCTCGCGATCGGATGTTCCCACACCTGGATCGTCTTTGAGTTGTTATCGTTTCCCTACGATGGAGAACGACGGAACCAGTGGATGACGGACACACGACTCGAGAACTTCGCTCCTGATGCAAATACTTCGATGTACACGAATATTGTTCCATCACTTCGTTGGCGAAGAGAAAAGTCATGATCATCCCCTGTCACCCCAGTACGTATCGAACTAACTAACCAACTTGTTCAGCTTATTTGTGGCAGCACCAGCAAAGGCGGAAACACGAAGATGATTCCGAACACTATCAACTTACTTAGTTTGTTGGGGTGCAAGGTACATGTATAGCTGGAGTTTGATGATTGATAGTGCTGATGCTGATGGTAATGACTAATGTACCCAGCTCTATGCACGTACCTCTACATGACTGGTGGTGCTAGCTATTCTAGTACTGGCCCTGGGTGCAACTCATCATCTCTTCCATGCCAGTGTGTATGCCTCATGTTCTGCACAACGTGTATTTCCTTTGTCATGGATAAATACTCTGATCGACCTACTTGCGCAATCTTCTTCTGCTTCCCACTTGGTTGCTGCGCTGTGCAGTTCTTCATCTGCTGCGGCACATACTAGTATACCTCATCTTCTGTCTTTCTGGTCAATTAGGTACATGTATTCAGCTTCTTGATCTTCTTGTGGTGAGGATCATCTTGATCTTACTTCTTGTGTAACTCTTGCAAAGGCAGTAATGGAGGACACTCTACCGGTAATCAGCAACTGCTTATGGAGAATGCCAGGTCGAGGGGCGACCAGGAGAAAACAATTGCTGTATTGGATGTGCATTCATCAGCGTGTTTTAAGATCAGGACAACTAAGTTCGCCACTACACCAACTTTTTGGCTACATAGGAGCAATGATGCTGATGGCCGTGTTTGACTTTGTCAGCTTTCGTGCTACCAGCCACCGCATGTCAACATTGTCATACTCGTACTGATAAGGAAGAAAAACCCACACACGCACACACACACACACACGCACACACACACACACACACACACGCACACACACACACACACACACACACACACACACACACACACACACCTTGAACCTTGAAACTGCCACCTAAAGGTGATGCAGTGCCTCAAAGAGGCAAGGAGGGCAGAGTTACTTCTTGCATTTGTGTTGAGCCAGGTACTGGAGACGTGTGAACTTCCGAGAGCAGGTCGGGCATGGGATGGTGCGGCGCTCGGAGCCAGAGCTGCATGTTCTGCGGTTGCAGTTGCAGTTGTGCCGGCGGTGCCCAGCTTTGCTCCGGAAACAGCGGTCACAGGTGTGGCAGTGGTAATGACATTGGCTGCAATCAGGTGGGCGAGGTGCAACAATCTCTGGAACTAGAGCGTCACCAAGACTGGGAGAGCAGCTGTGCACAGCAAATCCACCTCGGCTAGCAAACCAACGATGGCACGTTTCGCACAACACAGCACCGGCCTGTTCATGGATCGGCTTCAGTCGCTCTTCCCTGCATTTGTGCCGCCGAAGTCCGCTCTCACTGGCGAAGAGTCGCTCACAGATCGCACAACACACTGACTTGGCTGTCGTTTCAAGGCGTAAACGCCGTGCAACAATAGCATCCGAGATGGACTGGATCCACTCGCCACGTTCAGCTGCGAGGTCGTACCAACCGGTGTATAGACCGAACGCTTTGAGGTCATCGCGTACCACATCACGCCATCGACGCCTGGGGCCATGAGCAGGGCGTGGAGTATGGAGCCACGAGAACAACACTGCCTTTGGAAGCCGGTGGTCGTCCATCCTGGCAATGTGGCCAAGCCACTGCAGCCGTCGACGGGCAACCATGTCAGCAACTGGCTCTGTAGCGCACATTCTATGCAGCGAGGCAGATGACAGGTGGTCCTCCCACTGTTTGGAACGCGAGATGCCGAGAATGACACGAACGCAGCGGTTGTGGAATTGTTCAAGGCGACGTATGTCGGCACGCAACAGTGTCCAGTTCTCAGCCCCGTACAACAGCACCGACAACACACAGCATGTGTACGTGTGTTGTTTCGTCTTGGATGTTAGTGAAGTGTTCCGAAAAACTGACGAGTAGAGGCTGCCAAAGGCCTTAGATGCAGCAGCTATGCGGTTGGACACATCGGTGTGGCATCGTCCGTCTGGTGTTACCACTGAGCCGAGATATGTAAACTGGCTGACATGCTGGATGGCGTTGCCTTGTACGCTTAGCGGGGTACGGTCACTGTCGTTGATCTGATGCCCAACAGCCATGAACACTGTCTTTGCCATGTTGAGAGACAGCCCGAATGCTCCACTGACCTCCGCAAATATCTCAAGCATACGCTGAGCATCCGAGTGGCTGGGTGCAAACAAGGCTGCATCATCAGCAAACTCACCATCTGTGATGACCATATCATTACCACGCTTAGATCTCTTGAAAAGCTGACCATCGGCACAGGTACGGAGTGGAAAACCAGACACTCCACGCTCTTGGACGCGTGCGCACCAACGTTCCATCACTGCACCAGCAAACAAGTTGAAAAGGACTGGTGCCATTGTACACCCTTGGCGCAATCCGTTGCACACTGGGAAGCCTTCAGTGGGGGAACCATTAACGATGATCGTGGCTGTCATGTTGTCGTGAAAAGACTTCAGAAGGCTGACCAGTTGCTCCGGGACTCCCAGCTTCAGCAGGACAATCCACAGTGCAGCACGCGGAACAGAATCGTATGCCTTCCTCAAATCGACAAACACCAGGAATCCCTTGGATTGGTGCTCGTGACACTTCTCCACAACCTGGCGAACAACAAACGTCATGTCCGTGCAGGAGCGACCTTTCCGGAAACCACACTGTGATTCAGGCAGCACACTTTCGGCGACTTTCTGCAATCGGTTTTGCAGCAGGCGTCCGAACAGCTTGCCAATGACGTCGAGGAGTGCGATGCCACGCCAGTTGTCGCAGCTAGTGAGGTCACCCTTCTTGGGTATCGGTATTATCTCAGCATTCACCCAATCTTGCGGTACTACGCCCTCCTCCCAAACCGCGGTAATGAGCTTAAACAGATTGGCATAGAATAGGTCGCAGTTGTATTTGACCATTTCCGGTAGAATGCCGGAGCTTCCAGCAGCTTTCCCGTTCGTAAGATAGCGAAGGCAGCGCTGGGCCTCTTCAGCAGTGGGTGAGGTGGCCAGGTGTTCCATGATGTTGCGCTGCTGGACCAAGTCAATTTCAGATCGGACAAAGCCGCTTGGAAGGTTCAGCAGCTTTTCGAAATGTTCAGACCAGCGGTTCTGCTGTGCCTCAACGGACGAGCATGGTGAGCCATCAGTCTGTTTGATCAGGCACGACTTAGTGGGAATCAATCCGCGCCGGGCAGTCTGTAGATCCCGGATGCTGTTCCACACAGCCTTACACCCAAACTTCCTAGATTCGGCATCAGACGCAGTCTTACGGAACCAGTCCTCCTTAGCACTGCGTACAGCATCCCTTGCAGCTGAGCGCGCGTGGACAAACTCTCGCCGGACCAGAGGTGATGGATCTGCTAAAGATTTCTGGAATAGAGTGTTACGATGTGCAAGGAGAGGCTCGAGAGTGGCAGAACTGGCTGAGAACCAATCTGGCTGACGACGGCGACTCTTGCCAAGGACAGAGGTAGCTGCTTTAACTGTGGCGTCCCGTAGTGAACTCCATTGATCCTGAACTGAGGTCCCTGGTGCAGCGTCTTGCAGGCAGTCGGATGAGGTATGGTACCATTCCGCCACAGTTGCTTGCCTTACTAAATCATCATCCTCTGATGCAGTTGGGTCAGCAGGTCCGAGCTGGGATACATCAAAGCGACGGCGATCAGGGGCCTTGCTCTTTGGCGGGTAGAAACGCCGGCGGCAACCAAGTGACAACGTTAGCCCAACAAGTTTGTGATCGGTCCCACACTCAGCAGACCGGTACACACGACAATCTGTACAGCGCTGAAAATCCCGCTGCCGGGTGATCACATAATCAATACAGTGCCAGTGCTGTGAACGTGGGTGCTGCCAGGTAACTTTATGAATGTCCTTTTTCTTGAAGTATGTATTACAGAGTCGAGAGTTGAACATGGATAGAAAGCTCAACAGTTCCTCACCAGCTTCATTCATGGTACCAACGCCATAAGGACCACGCACTTGCCTCCATGCGTCCTCTTCATGACCTGGGCTGCTGCCAACACGGGCGTTGAAGTCACCAAGTACGACGTACAAATCGCGCTCCGGGATGGATAACAGACAATCACGAAGTTCGTCATAAAATTTCTCCTTTTCATGGCGAGGCCTCGCGAACGTTGGAGCGTAGCAGGAAATGACATGCAGCCACTGATCGCCGAACAACAGTTTCGCCACAACAACTCGCGAGCTGACAGCTCGCCACTGACACCCGCCGTTTTTCCACGCTCGTTGGGCCAAACCTAAAAGAACGATTGCAACTCCCTCGCCGCGATATGCGGGCATTCCTCGCTCTGTTGGGACGGGGCGTCCTGCATTTAGAACAGACGCTCCACTGATCAAATACTCGTGATCGCCGAACCATTTCGTCTCCTGAAGACCTGCGACTGAGAAATTCAAATTTTGAATTTGGTGAAGAACAATTTGAATTTTTTTGTCTTCCGCGACGGGCAAGCTTCTTTCGTGACGAGCTGTCTCGATGCTTCCATCATTCTCCACTAAGCTGTTGACGTTCCAGGTACAAAACTTCAACACAAACGCTTCGTTTCTCCGTCTCCTACTTCGTGCAAGGGGGTCTACCTGGAGGTTTGCAAAACCGTCGCAGGTGTTGTGGGTACGTGGCGGGTTGCAAGTGGCAACATCAGGCGTTGCCCCGTCATTGCTTCCCAGGTCTCCACGCACCATACTCACAACCTAGCCAGGGGTGGCCCTAGGCCACCCCTGGGGATATTATAGCTAAGCAAACTTGTGAACCAGCAGAGCTCAAAAAAGTGCTTCCTACTCCAACTACTACAAAACACACACACACACACACACACACACACACACACACACACACACACACACACACACACACACACACACACACATGGATACACTGACAGGCATGCAAAGCAAGAGAGACAGAGAGACAGAGAGAGTCAGGCAGCGAAAGAGAAGTGAGACTACTTGTAGGTTATGGGCACGGTGCTCCAATTTCTGCCCAGCTGAAGTAAAATCCATGTACACTATTTTCGTGTAGTGTTCATTGACGGTGCCAGCCACTGGTGAGTGACCCAGTGGTGTAGGTGTTCACATTCAGCACACATCACATTTCAGTCTCCAACTTAAATTCAGTCAAAACAACACTGCACTGCAGCAACATGGGAACATGCTTCTCCCAGGCCAACCATGCAAGTGCAGTGTGCGCCAAGAACAATTCCAGGTAATTCAGCAGCTACCCAAGGATGGACAGGTTCGGCAAAAACACTCCGCGAGTGCCTGACGTTTGCAAACGTATTTTGTTGACAGTTGTTGTTTCTTCCTTCGATTGGGCAAGACACCATAATGTGCCAACCCAGCCAGCAATGAGACACATGCATTTGTATCCATCAGGGCTATTGTAAGACTTTAGAGAGTCCTTTGCATATGTGCTGGGGACATTCACTAAATATTTAGAGAGGCCTGGATACCCAACGCAGGGGGGTTGGCTGAAACGTCTTCGTCCATAGGTAAATATGGATCAATGTACTGGGCCCGCGGATTCTGTCAATCTTCTCGCGGCAACGCCTCTTCAAGGCTGGAATAAACAGTAGAGTAACTGCGGCTAGTAATCCTCGCGACTTACCGAAACTATTCACCACATCAAAGAAAAGCAAAAGTGCTTCACCACTGCGACGGCCTGCAACATCATTTTCAACCGTACACCGAACAACACATTTGATTCTCTTTTTGCCACCCAAGCACATTTTACCGTAGGACACGGACTTGTCTTATGGGTGATCTTTGGGTGGACACCGGGAAGGCGCCAAAAAGGTGATGTAATGGAAAGTCCTCTATAGGACTGGCTGTCCACCTTGCCTACAGTATATAGGACTGGCTGTCCACCATGCCTACAGTATGTAGGACTGGCTGTCCACCTCGCCTACAGTATATAGGACTGGCTGTCCACCTTGCCTACAGTATGTAGGACTGGCTGTCCACCTTGCCTACAGTATGTAGGACTGGCTGTCCACCTTGCCTACAGTATGTAGGACTGGCTGTCCACCTTGCCTGCAGTATATAGGACTGGCTGTCCACCTTGCCTACGGTACATACTAACTGGTTGGTATATACAGAAGCCTTGCTTGGTAGTTTAACATGTTTTTCGATTTTGACAGCATGTTACAAGGCGAGGACGCGTAGTGCTCCTGACTACAACCATAACCCGGTTGGCAGAGTCCCGGTCTGACTTCTACAACACAAAAACGAAAATTATAGAAATCCTACCAACCCGTAGAGTAACGAGGGTCCGAACCTGGGTTTTCCCAATACGGTTCAGATGGTCGCAAGACCGGGACTCTGCCAACCGGGTTATGGTTGTAGTCAGGAGCACTATGCGTCCTCGCCTTGTAACATGCTGTCAAAATCAAATAACTGGTTGGTGTAGTACGTGTTCTTAACTCACTTGCTGCAACCGAAGTTAGGCATATGAAATATACGTTATGATGCGTATGAAATATAGTTGATTTGCAGTAGATTCTCTTTGCTTGGGCCATTGATTGTTTGCAATCATAGCAACGTGCTGCTGCTGCTGCTAATGCCGCTGCTTCTGCTATTCTGCTATTGTTTTGCTCTTCTGTTGTCAGTGGTGGTAGACATTTCTGAAGGGTGCTGTTGGCATTCCTAGATCGCTATCTGCATTACTTCACCAGTTTTGTTTTGGATGCGGTTGTTTGTTTGGTTGTTGTGCTGCCCAGTCCTGGCAACGTTCATCATTGGCGCAATGGCTGTTGCCTGTCTGGTCCTGTACTACAATGTTGGAATTCCTCAAGAGTTCCTTGGCATTCTTTTCTTCCTACAGGTAAGTATGATACACTCTACACTCTACAATCCACAGTCTACAGTGACATATTCTATAGTATTAATTACACTCTATACAAACACACTCTATACTAATCACTCTACACTAGCGTGTGTGGTCCAATCCAAGCACAGTTGATGTGGCGTCTGCCGTAGCTTTGCTATAGGGCTGTAGCTTTGCTATAGGGCTGTAGCTGTGCTATAGGGCTGTAGCTTTGCTATAGGGCTGTAGCTTTGCCATAGGGCTGTAGCTTTGCTATAGGGCTCGCTGAGCAAATACACTTCAAGTCATGACTCCACTTCAAGAATGGTTTAAAAGGGCTCACACTCGAGAATCACAAATACAAGCCTAGCTAGCGCACACAGCTGCCAGTAGATGTGCCAGTAGATGGCACGGACGAAGGACACGTAGACTGGATAAAGTGTCCCAAGTGACTGCAAATCTAGCAAACAAGACAGCTACAGAATGTCAGATGCTTGCACAACAATTTCAATACAGTAGAGACTGCCTCGAAGTAGTATCAGGCAGGTTGAAAGCTTCCAAAGTACACAAAAACAGCCCCGAACACCACAAAAAAATATTAGCCAAACACTACAATTTGTTTCATTGCTCCGCATGCATTGGTTTTGCATGGTTCAAGTGCAGAATACTAAGTTGCCGCGATCCAAGTGCGCGTAACAGCTTTGATGTGTGTGTGTGTGTTTGTGTGTGTGTATGTGTGTGTGTGTGTGTGTGTGTGTGTGTGTGTGCGTGTGTGTGTGCGTGTGTGCGCGTGCGTGTGTGTGGGTGTGTGCATACGTATGGGTGTGTGCATACGTGTGTGTGTGTGTGTGCATGTGTGTTGTGTTGTCTTGTGTTGTTTCTGTATTATCCACACAGACATGTTACTATGCATCGGAGCCTGGCAGTGCTATCACCACTAACGTATGTGATGGGGACTTTATGTTTAGTCCTGAAGCTGTAGTACTTTTTTCTGTTGAAGTAGTTAGGCCACACGTTTTTATTTCCATGTTTCTCGTCACCTGAAAATCTAAAAACGTATGCGAGAGGTGGAAAAAAATAAAAAAAAATGACCGAAAATATTTAAATAACC
Organism: Sycon ciliatum; assembly: GCF_964019385.1. NCBI lineage: Eukaryota > Metazoa > Porifera > Calcarea > Leucosolenida > Sycettidae > Sycon > Sycon ciliatum. The sequence continues at coordinate 11,324,708 of NC_088648.1, read as the reverse complement.
GACGAGGAGACAACAGTCGTAAAATAGCAATGAAAAATATCAATTGTGCACTCATAACCATGTATAAACAATTAAAATGAAACAATTCCAGAACGTTTTCGTGTGACTATCATCAGTGGAACATCGTCACATAGTAAGAACCACTAAAATAACCAGTTATATAGCTAGAGTAATATGAAAAGAAGCGTGAGAATGCAGCACAGCTAGCGGTTATGCATAACGCGTGTAGTGTGAACCTTTGCAGTGTATCTGAGAATGGTACAACACAACCAGGAACGGATACAACACCGGAATCAACAGGAGCGCAACACATGAATCTGGTGTCACTCTTGACGACAACACCACGGCATGGGAGACCGCCGGACGATCGTTCGTTAACAAACCCGACGGCGGTAACGGAAAGATCACCAGGAGAACGAAACGAAAATGGAGGAAAAACGAATCTGAGGAGAAGCCAGAGACTAGCGGAGACACGACTGAGAAAAATCGAGAAGGCAGAACCAGTAGCGGCAGGTGAAAGTGCGGGCGCAGCAGTGAACACGTCAAGGAGAAAGAAGCGATGGCATGAGGAGATGGAGATGGAAGATGATGATGGGGATGAACAGGATGGTCAGGAGGAAAGCAAGGGTGAGCAGGAACAGGAAGTGGAGGATGAGAGTGATACTGATGAGGAGGAGTTCGACATCGACAAGAGCAAGTCTGCCATCTACACGCATTTGGTGTCCAGTCCGGATTGTCGTAAGTTGTTTGACGATTCCGGGTTTAGTGTTATTTGTTGCGCACGTTTCTTTAAGCAGTTGCAGGTGTTGGAAGCTGTATATGGGCCAGTGCATGCGAAAACGTGTCTTCGGGGGAAACCGATTTCTTTCAGAATTTTGAGAAAATCGCTCGGAAAGAAGAGTTACGGTATATTTTTTTGTGGCTCGATCGCGGATCTTGTCTACATTCCTAATCGATCTCAAGACGACAAGAGAAGCGACAAGCGATCGACTTGCAGCAATCATCATGGACGTGGCGGCGCAGGAGGAGTTGGAAGTAGCACTTGAGGAAGGGCCTCTGAGTAGACACACTCGCGGCAGACGCCGAGCAGCACGTCGGTTGAGCTGTGCCGCTCGCGTGATTATCGTCGGCGCGTCCGAAGAGATCGGCAAGGTTTACTATCGACGAGGAAGACGACAATTTATTTGGCGAGTCGTGAGTCGGAGCAGTCGGCAACTACCGTATTTTTCCGGTTGTAAGTCGACCTTTTACGACTTAAAATAGAAGCAGAAAGGGTGGGGGTCGACTTACAACCGGGATTCGACTTATAACCGGGAACTATCAGTATCTTACAAAAAAATGACCTGCACTGCATTCACGGATGCACCATCTGCACATATTTTTGCCGGTTTATTGGCCTTTTTCAAGGATTTTGACGTTATATCCTCCAATAAGGAATGTTGACATGATTTGTTGATGTGTTAGTAGCAGGAGGTGGTTAGTAGTGCTTCTTTGGGTGAAAACTTTAAAACACAGAATTGAGACCTCCAGATAGGGGGGTCGACTTATAACCGGGGTCGACTTACAACCGGTAAAATACGGTACCGTATTTTCCGGGGTATAAGCCGCACTTTTTTTCGCTAAAAATCGGACCAAAATCGCCCCTGCGGCTTATACACCGAATATGCTTGCGCGAATGAATGCTTAGCATACATCAGTATGCATGCTGACGTCATGTGACATGTCATTCGACTCAGCTTCGCGCCTGTGTTGCTATCTCGGCACTTTTACTAGTTTTAGTGCGCGGGCTACACCATACGGTACGCGTATACGGGGACTCTATTTTTCATAATCTGATCTAACATGGTATTTAGCTCAATAACCATAATACATTTGTAGAAAGGCCATTTGTCAATGAGTGTGAAAAATCTTGGTTTGTGGGTGCGGCTTATACTCCGAATACCAACTTTTAGTCAATATTTTGCCTCAAAAAGGGGGGGGGTGCGGCTTATACCCGGTGCGGCTTATACCCCGGAAAATACGGTAGCAGCTGTACTGCTCACAGTGACTCTGACGAAGCCCCAGCTAAGCGTCCGGGAGTGAAAGACTCCTGCGTTGAGGTTGAAGGCGAGTCGAGAGCGGATGAATTAGGCGGAGATTCTGTGGACTCTGCAAGCGACGATGAGCAGGACACGCTTCAGAGCATTGCCGCTGTGGACTCACTGATTCTCGAAGGCTGTGGCTGCGTTCGAAACTACCATTTCAGCAGCTTCACGTCGAGCGCAATCCTCCATTACGACGATGAAATCCAAGGACCTCGGCATTTTTTTATATTGGTATGCTGGCTGCGCTGCACGCATGATGATCCTGTCGACTGTCGTGCATCAGTCGACAGCTTCCGCAACGGAACGGACGCGCATCACATTTGGATAAACTATGATGGGGTACATCGTGTGTGGAACCGTGTTTATTCAGCTCTATGATTGTGGTTGGCAGAACATGACTGTGTGCAAGTGGACAAGGAGAACAATAGCTGTCATCCTGGTGCACATAGAAATCTGGCAATGTGCCTTGGAATAAATTTAGTGCAGAAGTGGGAGACAGAGCGCAGCAGTTTATTCTGAACTATAGCTGAGTGTTCAGCCTCCCGCTGTCTGCTGCACCAAGAGGGAGAGGTGGGGAATCTCCCATAAACTTACCTACATCTGTCGCCTACAAGTTTGTCCTTTCGGAACATGTCGAGCAGTCTGGTGAATCGCAAACCTTGGGTTACCGTATATTTTTGTATCTGTGGACTAAGAAGTGCAAGTCCATCGAGTTCATGACGCGACGGATGGATGTGTGCAACAAGTGTGAGCTGCTCCAGGACGATATTCGTTCACCTCGTGCATAGGATGAAAAGAATTCTGCAACGGAGCCACTCCGTGACCATGTTGTCTTTGCACAAAAAGAACGCGAGTTCTTGTTAGCTCAACGTCGCAAGAACTTGCTGGACAATGTTGCCCGGTTTTTGACTGGAGAACACGGCAGCCTTCATTGAATGTCTTGGCCAATTCTAAAGGCTGATACGCAAAACTGTTGCTTTTTTTCAGCGACACTGTAGATAATGCATTATACAAGGCATATTCTATGTTGGACAATGCCATAAAAATCATGGTCTCTATGTACTTTCAAATGTGATATCCAACTTTATCTTCCACAGAGGTGTTCTCTAGACCCCTGTGATTGATTTTCAAGAAAGAAAAATTTTCCAAAAATTTGCCCTTAGACACGGTATTGCATGCACTGGCCCATATATTCGCACACGTGACCCTGTTCTATGCAAGCAAAAAGAAAATGTTGTAGCACTCACACTTTTTAAATAATACGCACTCACCAGTTTTGTCCACACGCACTCACAGCTGCCACATTCATCTACTGCTACCATTCTCAGATACACTGCAAAGGTTCACACTACACGCGTTATGCATAACCGCTAGCTGTGCTGCATTCTCACGCTTCTTTTCATATTACTCTAGCTATATAACTGGTTGTTTTAGTGATTCTTACTATGTGACGATGTTCCACTGATGATAGTCACACGAAAACGTTCTGGAATTGTTTTATTTTAATTGTTTATACATGGTTATGATTTCAAATAGGTAAACAGTTTCCTCTGAGACAAAAATGCGAGTTCCTGTTCCTTTTCCCTTGCCTGTATTTCACCTGACGAGAAGGCTTGAAAGTATACTTGTGAAGACAAAAACTTTCAAGATGTTTGTAATGAGCCTGAAGTGTGTCCTTTTTATGAGTATTATCACATGGTTATGAGTGCACAATTGATATTTTTCATTACTATTTTACGACCGAAAAATAAAAAAGTTTATTAGACCTTTGTTCACACTAAAATCCCTCAATACACCATGCAAAATAGCATCCATAGTTAGCAACTAGTATGCGGTAGGAGCTTCTGTCACAATCTGTGCATGTGCAGCTAGATTGCGCACAATAAATGGTGACCTCGCATCATGTGTCGCGCAGGCCAGGCCACATTATGTACATGTGCATGAGTGTGCTGGTCCCCACAATGCACAGTCAGTGCAGCACATTTTTCCTGAATCGTATGCGCGCGGGTGACGAGAAACATAGAAATAAAAACGTGTGGCCTTACGTGTATGTGTGTGTGTGTGGGGGGGGGGGGGGGGTGTAATCTGCTTGACTTTATTGAAATTAAGTTATAGTGGTGGTCAATTCATCAGCCTTGCAAGCTGTTGAATGGTGGGGGGGGGGGGGGGGTGTAATCTGCTTGACTTTATTGAAATTAAGTTTGTGTGCGTGTGTGTGTGTGTGTTTGTGTGCATGTGTGTGTCTGTGTGTGTCTGTGTCTGTCTCTGTCTCTTTCTGTCTGTGTCTGTCTGTATGTGTCTGTGTGCATGTACGCATGTGTGTGCTGCATCTTGTGATGGTATGCTTGCTGTGAATAGTGGGTCAACGCCCGGCCAGATGACGACAGCTTTGCTGATGTACTTTTCAATCCCTGTATTGGCAATAGCTGGCAGCCATTGAACTCTGTCGTCATGAACTATTCCCTCGTGATGATCGGTGCTAGCGTCATTGCGCTGGTTTATCTACTGACGTTAGTTTAATAACATTACGAGTACTCTCTCTCTCTTTCCCTCTCTCTCTCTCTCTCTCTCTCTCTCTCTCTCTCTCTCTCTCTCTCTCTCTCTCTCTCTCTCTCTCTCTCTCTCTCTCTCTCTTTCTCTCTCTCTCTCTTTCTCTCTCTCTCTCTCTCTCTCTCTCTCTCTCTCTCTCTCTCTCTCTCTCTCTCTCTCTCTCTCTCTCTCTCTCTCTCTCTATCTATCTATATCTCTATCTCTTTCTCTCTCTTTCTCTTTCGGTTTGAGAGCATATAATTGTGTTGCACTATGTGACTAGTTACTGGGCCCGTTATCATGGCTATGCACTCGGGGAACACCTATGGCAAGTGTACATGAAACCCAGAGTTTATAGCTTCTTTTTTTTTTTCGCACGGGTGTTTCTTACGGCGAAATACCGGGATTGCATCACAGTTGCTGCAGATAAGCTGTGTGAAGTGGCGTAGTTGGTATGACTGAGCTGCAGTTGTGCAGCAAGAGATCTGCTTGAGTGCTGCTTGTGCACTCTGTATCACTAGAATGATTGAAGTGCAGGTATTTCGCCGTGACGGCAACCCATTTGAGCTTCACGCTCTGTCGTGTACTGTTGCCTAAGAAGCTCCCGTCCTTGTCTTGGGAGTAATGATGCTAGTGCGATAGCAGCAGCAGGACATTGACCATATAGGCCTTTGAAGTGATGACGTAACACACACACACACACACACACACGCACCCCCCCCCCCCACACACACACATGTACACGTACGCACACACGTGCACACATGCACACACGCGCGCACACACGCACACACACATACACACATACACACACACAGACACACACACACACACACACACACACACACATATTCATTACTGATAACCCTATGTTTTGTTCATTGTCGTTGGTCATGTGCAGGAGGTTTGGCCTTATTCAAATCCTGGCCACGCGCTCATCGCTCAATGGTGTGTGGCTGATCTTTCTGCTGACATATACCAGCATAACCGACACTATGTTCAAAGTCTTGTCATGTGTCACCGCTGATCCTGCGGGAAAGAGGGTGAGTGAGTGTCTCATTGCAAGATTCCCATTCAGTACGCGTGCATTGCACTGCTACATACGGCAGCGTACTTCTGCACTGCTACATACGTCAGCGTACTTCTGCACTGCTACATACGTCAGCGTACTTCTGCACTGCTACATACGTCAGCGTACTTCTGCAGTGCTACATACGTCAGCGTACTTCTGCAGTGCTACATACGTCAGCGTCCTCCTGCACTGCTACATACGTCAGCGTACTTCTGCACTGCTACATACGTCAGCGTACTTCTGCACTGCTACATACGTCAGCGTACTTCTGCACTGCTACATACGTCAGCGTACTTCTGCACTGCTACATACGTCAGCGTACTTCTGCACTGCTACATACGTCAGCGTACTTCTGCACTGCTACATACGTCAGCGTACTTCTGCACTGCTACATACGTCAGCGTACTTCTGCACTGCTACATACGTCAGGGTACTTCTGCACTGCTACATACGTCAGCGTACTTCTGCACTGCTACATACGTCAGCGTACTTCTGCACTGCTACATACGTCAGCGTACTTCTGCACTGCTACATACGTCAGGGTACTTCTGCACTGCTACATACGTCAGCGTACTTCTGCCCTGCTACATACGTCAGGGTACTTCTGCACTGCTACATACGTCAGCGTACTTCTGCACTGCTACATACGTCAGCGTACTTCTGCACTGCTACATACGTCAGCGTACTTCTGCACTGCTACATACGTCAGCGTACTTCTGCAGTGCTACATACGTCAGCGTACTTCTGCACTGCTACATACGTCAGCGTACTTCTGCACTGCTACATACGTCAGCGTACTTCTGCACTGCTACATATGTCAGCGCACTTCTGCACTGCTACATACGTCAGCGTACTTCTGCAGTGCTACATACGTCAGCGTACTTCTGCACTGCTACATACGTCAGCGTACTTCTGCACTGCTACATACGTCAGCGTACTTCTGCACTGCTACATACGTCAGCGTACTTCTGCACTGCTACATACGTCAGCGTACTTCTGCACTGCTACATACGTCAGCGTACTTCTGCAGTGCTACATACGTCAGCGTACTTCTGCACTGCTACATACGTCAGCGTACTTCTGCACTGCTACATACGTCAGCGTACTTCTGCACTGCTACATACGTCAGCGTACTTCTGCACTGCTACATACGTCAGCGTACTTCTGCACTGCTACATACGTCAGCGTACTTCTGCACTGCTACATACGTCAGCGTACTTCTGCACTGCTACATACGTCAGCGTACTTCTGCACTGCTACATACGTCAGCGTACTTCTGCACTGCTACATACGTCAGCGTACTTCTGCACTGCTTCATACGTCAGCGTACTTCTGCACTGCTACATACGTCAGCGTACTTCTGCACTGCTACATACGTCAGCGTACTTCTGCACTGCTACATACGTCAGCGTACTTCTGCACTGCTACATACGTCAGCGTACTTCTGCACTGCTACATACGTCAGCGTACTTCTGCACTGCTACATACGTCAGCGTACTTCTGCACTGCTACATACGTCAGCGTGCTTCTGCAGTGCTACATACGTCAGCGTACTTCTGCACTGCTACATACGTCAGCGTACTTCTGCACTGCTACATACGTCAGCGTACTTCTGCACTGCTACATACGTCAGCGTGCTTCTGCAGTGCTACATACGTCAGCGTACTTCTGCACTGCTACATACGTCAGCGTACTTCTGCACTGCTACATACGTCAGCGTACTTCTGCACTGCTACATACGTCAGCGTACTTCTGCACTGCTACATACGTCAGCGTACTTCTGCACTGCTACATACGTCAGGGTACTTCTGCACTGCTACATACGTCAGCGTACTTCTGCACTGCTACATACGTCAGCGTACTTCTGCAGTGTACAATATGTGCTATACGTACAACATACCCTGTCATGTGTGTGTCATAATATTATATCATATGTGTGTCATATATGTGTCATAATATTATATCATATGTGTGTCATATGTGTGTCGTATAATGATTGTATCATATATGTGACACATATATGTGTCATATATGTGTCATATATGTGTACACTACGTGCAATACCTACAACATACCCTGTCATATGTGTACAGTACGTGTAGCACAGAGTGTACACTGGCTGCGTTAGATTACACACTTGAATCGATTCATGAATCCATTCGCATGCATTCAAGTCGTTCGATTTGCACGTCATGAGCCCTGGAATCGATTCGGAATCCATTCACCCTATTCACATGGAGTGATGTGAATAGCGCGAATCGATTCATGAATCGATTCAAGTGCATAATCGAACGCAGCCAGTGGTGTATCAGTTGTTCTACACCCCCCGGGACCGGCGCCCGGCGTGCCCTATTGGCTATGCATACTGTAGCAAGAAGGGCCCACGAGTGTGTGTGATCCCTGGTAGTCTAATCGGTAGGGCACTGTCCCGGAAAGACAGGACGGGTGCTGGGTTCGAATCCCGCTCGTGATCCTTCTTTTGCAACATTGGCGCCTGGCAATGGCTCAAACCCACGACCCATCGTACCCCGCGAGTAGGTACGGCGTGAGGACACAGCCTGTTGGGGCGGGGGAGCAGTGTAGCAAGAAGGACCCATGAGTGTGTGTGATCCCCGGTAGTCTAATCGGTAGGGCACTATCCTGGAAAGACAGGGGTGCTGGGTTCGAATCCCGCTCGTGGATCCTTCTTTTGCAACAATACCGATGTATCCCAATGTGCTTTGGTTACTATGGTAGTACATTGTCCAATGGCAGTCAAATGGCCAAGGCAATTACCTTATTTGCTGGAGTATAGTGTGCACTGTGCTCCGAATATGAGAATGCATGCACTTTGAAAAGTAGTGCAATGTATCAAACTGTTGCGAAGTTTGCCACCCCTGAGTCTCTGACCCTGCACAAGCCATATCCATGCATTTGTGGTGTCTTCTGCCAGCTACATTGCAAATCAGTGCAAGATGGGTACGAGACCCCATACTGCCATAGGTAGCCATCAGTGCAAGATGGGTACGAGACCCCATACTGCCATAGGTAGCCCCCCCCCCCCCCGTACATTATACTAATGTACACGTTTTAATAATTTTTATGATAATTTTGTCCATGCTCGCACTATGATACTGCCTTTATAATCCATCATTTTCTCAAATCTAAGCTGCGCATTATACTCCACATATAGCATTATACTCCACATATACATATAGCTTGAATTGCCAAAATATTGGTCAAAGGGGGGGGGGGGGGCATTATGCTCATGGGTGCATTATGCTCAGGTATGCGTTATGCTCAGGTGTGCGTTATGCTCAGGTATGCGTTATGCTTAGGTGTGCATTATACTCTGGCAAATACGGTAGTTAATTCCGTACTCCTGAAGTAAAATTATGTACACTATACATGCGTACTGCTTGCGAACACGTGCATTTAGCATGCAGCACTTTACGAAAATAAAACCCGTACGAAAGGTCGAAATTCGACTTTGTCCGAAAATATCTCCGTCCGAAAATTTCCTGCTGTACAGTAGTACATACGAACTGGACTGATATCCGCACTACTTTGTACTGAAATTCACTTCTATTTGACATGCTGCTCTCTCTCCTCCCCCCCCCCCCCTCCCCCGCCTCGTCCAGGCTGATGTGGTTTTCTCTGCTGCTGCTGCTGCTGTCTCTGCTGTTTCTGCTGCTGCTGCTCTCTCTGCTGCTGCTGTCTCTGCTGCTGCTGTCTCTGCTGTCTCTGCTGCTGCTGTCTCTGCTGCTGCTGTCTCTGCTGTCTCTGCTGCTGCTGTCTCTGCTGTCTCTGCTGCTGCTGTCTCTACTGCTGCTGTCTCTGCTGCTGCTGTTTCTGCTGCTGCTGTCTCTGCTGCTGCTGCTGTCTCTGCTGTCTCTCCTGCTGCTGTCTCTGCTGTCTCTGCTGTCTCTGCTGCTGCTGTTGTTGATGCAGTTTGAATTCTTTATTCTCACATTGTTGTTGTTATTGTTGTCGTCGTCGTCGTTGTTGTGTACAGCGTTACTACTACAACGGGAATTTATTTTGCTACAATTTTGAAGGACCGAATGACAGTCGCTGGGTGGCATGGGCAGTGTTCTCAGGTCTCTTGTTTCTAGGTGTTATCCTTCCAACTCCATTCCTCATGTTCCTGATGTCCAGAGGCTACTTCAAGGTACCAGCCATTCCTATACTATCAAATTCTGTGTTAAATTCTGTGTCAAATTCTCTCCCATGTTCTGTCTCAAGTTCTGGCTCAAGTTTTGGCTCAAGTTCTGCGCCAAGTTCCATGCACAGTACGCTCATACCTCGTTTATCCGGGCGGTCTGAGGCTGAGCATTGCTCTTTACTTCGAAATGTCCGTAACTCCGAATCACATACAATCTATTGGGGAAAGGCCATAGATATGAGGTATGACGTCACTATTTCCTCGAAAGTGACGGAAGACTAGTAATATTTCCCCTGAAACTCGCCCAGAGGGTGCTGGGTAGACCGAAGTGGCCGTAACTAGGGGTAACCGAGGTCTGAGTGTATGAATGACTGATTGTATTGTATGCTAATTGCTGCACACTACAATCTGACCTCATCTGATCTCATCAATACTTCATCAATACTTCATCAATACTTCATCAATACTTCATCAATACTTCATCAATACTTCATCAATACTTCATCAATACTTCATCAATACTTCATCACCCTGCACCAGTGCACAGCCCAGTGTTTGCATGTCTGGGGGCTGCACAGCACACTGCACCTAACTAACTAACTACTTTTTGAAGTAGTTGACTCACAGAATGTGATTTTACAGAGTAGCACTGTACTGCAATGGTGCTGCTGACAGCTATGCATTCTGATGCAATGCAGTGTGTGGGTGTGCGTGTGTGTGTGGGGGGGGGGGGGGGGCTAACTTGAGAATTGATGATATGTAGAAGGCTAGAAGCTGCTGCTGCTGCTGCACTGAATGTTGGGTGATTGTAATTAACCCTTTAGACAATGTGTTGCTGCTTTCTCTACTGACATATCCAGCGAATGAAGCAGTTTCGTGACATAATTGAGTCTAGCTACGTTGAAGAGCGACGCTGGTGGGCTGGTGTAGACTTACTGCGTCGTTTAGTCCTAGCTGTCATCTACTTCAATGCAGCTACTGCACATCAGCGACAAGTAAGGCTTCTCTCTCTCTCTCTCTATCTATCTCTCTCTCTCTCTCTCCCTCTCTCCCATGGTTCAAGCGCTCAATGCCAACCAATCATAATTGTAACTTATTCTAGGTAGTAGTAGTACTTGGTCCGCCCAGTTACAATTGGCGCTTATCTTCACACTTGTCTCAGGAAGGAAATACGAATATTTGAAGCAAGCCACGATCACAAAGCACCATATACATGATTATTTACATGTCAGTAAGCAACTCAGTCGAAAATTCAAGCAAGTAGTTACACATCCTCCTCGCCACTATCGTCGCTGGAGGAAGAGCTCAAAACGTTCGATCCGGACAGCTGCTGCACGTGTCGTTTCATAGCTTGTTCCACTTCTCCTCGTCTCGAATCACGCTCAAAGGCAGTGCGTGCCTGTCACCTTGCCGATCAGAAGCTGAGTGAGACTGTCCGCATGTTGGCTCTAAGTGTTATCCCCGTTCGTCGCAACAATGCGTCTTTGTTTGAGACAAAAAGGCAACGCCATATCAGTGTCCTTTTTTCGAATCGCCTCTTGCGCTTGTCGTACTTGCTGATCAGTACACACGCGAGCCGCTGGTGCTTGTACATGCATCGCAGTGATAGCTTCCGCTTGATGTAGCACCTGTGCGTACTGCACCCAAGTCCTAACGCCGTGCACCAGTCTGTTCGGCTAGTTTCCTGAAAGTCCTTTGCACGAGTGTTTCCCTCAGGACTTGGTGTTTTCTTTGATTAGCTCCTTTGCCCTGTCCTCTGTGAGGTTCGAAGTGTGTCCGCTGGATTGGTCTCACTTACTGGAGATGTCGACATGAGCTGCAGTTTCTTCGTCAGCGATTTTCTGGTGATACAGTAGCCCTTCACTAGGCGCTGTACTGTGCAAGCACTGAGATTCAAGCTCGCGAAGCGATTTTTCAGCTTTTCTATACCTCCCCGGGGTAAACAATCCTTGCCATCAGATAGCTGGACGTAGACAGAAACTGTATTCTCCATCGCTCTGAAATGCGAACATCCTGACCTATTTTACGGACTTGAGCGAAGGTTGCAGTGTTTTCTTGCGCTGACGGAAGTATTCGTCGGCGGCAGCTCCGTCAAAAAGACTCAAACTAGCCGATCGCAACTTCTGTGATGGTTTGTGCTGCCATGTCGTCGGATGCAATGGTCAATGGTTATGTTCGGATGGTGAATCGGTGGTTCCATGCCGTGTGACACAGGCAGAACACCGAAAAACCAAGTGAGAAGATAAGCGCCAATTTTAACTTGGCGGACCAAGTAGTATTAGTATTAGTAGTGGTAGTAGTAGTAGTAGAATCTCTCGCATTTTGTTGAGCTTGAATAAAGATATTATTGTGTCTAGTAGTACTACACTACTGTCAGGTGACTCACAATGCAGTGGCAAAGAATGACCAGGCTAGGATTTCACAATGCAGTGGCAAAGAATGACCAGGCTAGGATTTCACAATGCAGTGGCAAAGAATGACCAGGCTAGGATTTGACAATGCAGTGGCAAAGAATGACCAGGCTAGGATTTCACAATGCAGTGGCAAAGAATGACCAGGCTAGGATTTCACAATGCAGTGGCAAAGAATGACCAGGCTAGGATTTCACAATGCAGTGGCAAAGAATGACCAGGCTAGGATTTCACAATGCAGTGGCAAAGAATGACCAGGTTAGGATTTCACAATGCAGTGGCAAAGAATGACCAGGCTAGGATTTCACAATGCAGTGGCAAAGAATGACCAGGCTAGGATTTCACAATGCAGTGGCAAAGAATGACCAGGCTAGGATTTCACAATGCAGTGGCAAAGAATGACTAGGCTAGGATTTCACAATGCAGTGGCAAAGAATGACCAGGCTAGGATTTCACAATGCAGTGGCAAAGAATGACTAGGCTAGGATTTCACAATGCAGTGGCAAAGAATGACCAGGCTAGGATTTCACAATGCAGTGGCAAAGAATGACCAGGCTAGGATTTCACAATGCAGTGGCAAAGAATGACCAGGCTAGGATTTCACAATGCAGTGGCAAAGAATGACCAGGCTAGGATTTCACAATGCAGTGGCAAAGAATGACCAGGCTAGGATTTCACAATGCAGTGGCAAAGAATGACCAGGCTAGGATTTCACAATGCAGTGGCAAAGAATGACCAGGCTAGGATTTCACAATGCAGTGGCAAAGAATGACCAGGCTAGGATTTCACAATGCAGTGGCAAAGAATGACCAGGCTAGGATTTCACAATGCAGTGGCAAAGAATGACCAGGCTAGGATTTCACAATGCAGTGGCAGAGAATGACCAGGCTAGGATTTCACAATGCAGTGGCAAAGAATGACCAGGCTAGGATTTCACAATGCAGTGGCAAAGAATGACCAGGCTAGGATTTCACAATGCAGTGGCAAAGAATGACCAGGCTAGGATTTCACAATGCAGTGGCAAAGAATGACCAGGCTAGGATTTCACAATGCAGTGGCAAAGAATGACCAGGCTAGGATTTCACAATGCAGTGGCAAAGAATGACCAGGCTAGGATTTGACAATGCAGTGGCAAAGAATGACCAGGCTAGGATTTCACAATGCAGTGGCAAAGAATGACCAGGCTAGGATTTCACAATGCAGTGGCAAAGAATGACCAGGCTAGGATTTCACAATGCAGTGGCAAAGAATGACCAGGCTAGGATTTCACCAAGCACAGCATACCAACGTATACACGGTGACTCAACTGTGCATGGACTGTAGTGCATGAAAATAAGAACGGCCTAGGCTAGGAGGCTGACCCCCAGCCCCCGCTATACAGTGCACAGACCTGCAGTGGGTGTAGTGCTAGGGCTGCATAGCGCCCGGCAATGCTATAGAGTGCACAGACCTGCAGTGTGTGCAGGCTAGGGCTGCATAGCGCCCGGCAACGCTATAGAGTGCACAGACCTGCAGTATGTGTAGTGCTAGGGCTGCATAGCGCCCGCCAATGCTATAGAGTGCACAGACCTGCAGTGTGTGTAGTGCTAGGGCTGCATAGCGCCCGGCAATGCTATAGAGTGCACAGACCTGCAGTGTGTGTAGTGCTAGGGCTGCATAGCGCCCGGCAACGCTATAGAGTGCAGAGACCTGCAGTGGGTGCATGGCTAGGGCTGCATAGCGCCCGGCAACGCTATCTCTTAATTTGTTGGGCAAAAGTCCTATATATAGGATTTGAAAATGCGTGACCTTTATGCCGTTGTTATTGGTCATCATGAGTCATTCATGACCCATAATAAGAGCATAATGGTTTTATTAGAAGCTGTAAATATATTTGAGGCATGCATGTTTACTTTTTAGATTCATAGGACATCATGAATACCCATTTTGAGCAAGGATTGGAATTTTGAGCAGCAT